>NW_026652277.1:125570163-125594909 GCF_009828535.3 Hylobates moloch | reverse complement strand
ATATATATTATATAAAATATATAATATATAAAAAATATATAATACATATATTATATATATTTTTTGAGATGGAGTCTCGTTCTGTCCCCTAGGCTGTAGTGCAGTGGCGTGATCTCGGCTCACTGCAAGCTCCACCTCCCGGGTTCACGCCATTCTCCTGCCTCAGCCTCCTGAGTAGCTGGGACTACAGGCACCGACCACCATGCCCAGCTAATTTTTTTTGTATTTTTAGTAGAGACGAGGTTTCACCATGTTAGCCAGGATGGTCTCTATCTCCTGACCTCGTGATCCACCCGCCTCGGCCTCCCAAAGTGCTGGGATTACAGGCGTGAGCCACCACGCCCAAGCAATCCAGCTTTTGTTGATTTCAATTTTAGGCTTTATTACCAAGTTGACCTGTTAGATGACAATGGCTGCTTCCCACATGCACCCACCTTGAGGACAAGGACAACGGTAGCCCATCTGGGAGGAGGCAAGGAGGTTGGGCCTGACGATCAGAGTGAGAAACCCTCACAGAGCTGGGTAGGAAAACCAGCAACTCCTTTCTTTTGGGTAGATTCTGCCAACGCTTTTTCTTCTTTTACAGGACTTGGAGACTATTTCTGATTACTTAAGAAACATTTTTTTTTTATCCTAAGAAACATTTTAGAATCAAAATTGGTCTAATATCTCAGCCCATTCCAGGTGCTTTAAGCTAAATGTAGTGTGGCATGTATGAGGCCACGGGTGTGAGTATAATAACCACTGCTGCTGGGACAGAGATGCTGTCCAAATTTAAATCATCCATCTTCTTTTCTCTTCTTTTCTTTTCTTTTCTTTTTTCGTTTCTTCTTTTCTTTCTTTTCTTTTCTTTTTCTTTCTTTTTGAGACAGAGTTTCACTCTTGTCACCCAGGCTGGAGTGCAATGGCGCGATCTCAACTCACTGCAACCTCCGCCTCCCAGGTTCAAGCGATTCTCCTGCCTCTGCCTCCCAAGTAGCTGGGATTACAGGCATGTACCACCAAGCCTGGCTAATTTTTGTATTTTTAGTAGAGATGGGGTTTCACCATGTTGGCCAGGCTGGTCTTGAACTCCTGACCTCAAGTGATCCACCTGCCTCGGCCTCCCAAAGTGTTGGGATTACAGGCATGAGCCACCGCACCTGGCCCATCCATCTTATTTTCTTTTCTTCTCCTCTTCCTCCTTCTTTAGTGAAATCAACTTATATGAAATGAAAATGCAAACTACCAAACCTGCCTTTTCCCACACAAAACAACAAAATTTGATGATTAAATGAACTAAAGTAGTGAATTTCTTCTTGCTCAATTAATTACAAGGCTTTGACTTAAAACAATTTTTTATATTTTCATAATAAATTTCAGAGGAGAGATTTCTTATGTACTTCTAATGTGACTCTACACATATATTCAGAGAAACCTCAAGTTGTCAATTGCAGTTTTTTTCACTCTCAGTAACTGGCCAGGTTGTGGCCTAAGCCTTAGTTAGCCCTGGTTGATATTTAGTCCTGGCTAAATTTGTTTGCTGCTCATCCCTAGGAGTAAGCCACATGTTTGCAGAATGGATGTTTCATCTTGTAGGAAATACCTGTGAATATGCCAGTATCCCAGAGTGGATGAAATGGGCAACGGGGAGCCCTGCTCCACTTTACAAAAAGAAAGGAAAAGAAAAGGTCCCTTCGCTGGTGTGTATTGATTTCCTGCAGAAAATGCAATGGGGCATGGGAATGAATAGTCACTCTTGCCCTGTTTCTATCCTATGCAGGTCCCACCACGTTGAGGTGGGTAGAGATGCTTACACATGCACACATACAGGTCTGGAGCCAAAGTCAGGGCCAGCTTTCATGAACTGTACACATATGTTGTGGGCAGCCGCTGAGTTAATATGTACAACCATGGTGTGTGCACACACCCGGATAGGCACACTGCTCTGGGAATCACACAGGCTCTCCTGAACAATGATGCTGTTGTAATATTTCTTTTTGTTTTATTTGTCCAAAGTCAAACATTCACTCTGTCAGATCACCAGTGTCTTATAAGCCTGGTGTTGGCCCACACTGCTGCAGGATTGGGACAAAGAGATGATGTTACAGTCTGGTTTCTATGGCAACAGAGGAGGGGTAATGAAAACTGAAATGTTGGAAACACCCATTCTAACCATTGTGACATAATTCAGGTTATTACAAGGACGTAACTACCAAAGAAGCAGAAGTGTCATTACCTTGCAGCTCATGTCAACAAAAAGCTACACTGCACATTTCTCTTAGGCTGCTAAGAGGAAGGAAACACGAAACACACACACACACACACACACACACACAGGCCTCGTTTTCTGCATGTAAAATGTGTGTGTTCTTTAAAAGCCAGTGGTTGGCTGGTTTTCCGGACATGATGTGGTTGAAGCTGTCATCGTAATGGAAATTCATTGCTGTAGCTATGGTAAATCGAGTTTTCTGCCTGTGCTGAATGCATTAGTCTAATGAGATGTTTGCAGCTGGAGCGCAGGGCTACTGGAGACTAACTGTGAGCTACTAACGGGTGGAAGATAGCTTTTGCAATACTCGGTTTGCATGTGCTGAAAGTCATCTGTCTTCTGAGTCAACACTCCCGACCTGGTAAACAACCTGCTCAGGGCTCTGGTGAACAAGCTGTAGGTAAGGGAGATGCACAATTGGAGGCGTGCCGTTGACACGGGATCTTTTTCTTGTAACTGTCAGCATGACAGGTTACCTGTTTTAGTTTTTTTCTGGATTGCATGCCTACCTCTATGGCAATGCACAAGAGTGTCCTGCACTAAAACCACTGAGTCCAGTAGGTAAACTTTAGTTCCTCATATGCAAAGTACAGCATTTAATTTATTAACCAGATCTCAGAGGGGAAAATGTAACATTGAATTATATAGTTTATAAATTTGGACTATATACATGTTCATTACTCTTTAACTCTGCATTTAAATACCTAGAAAGTTATTTTTTTCCAAATGTGAACTCAAGTAACCGGTTAGTTATTTTTTTCCCTTCACGATAATTTTGCTTTGTTCTGCTTTTTAATTTAAAAAAATTGTAATATGTCTTGGGATAAAAATATTTACCTAAAATTTGGTTATTAAAATTGGTATGTTATGAACATGTAAAAGTGTTTTTTTAATTTAATTTTATTTCGAATATTTCACATGTCTTTGTGCTGGTTTTTCCTAACTTATGAGGCATAAATAAGATAATATTTATTGCTAGTTTCTGGTTTTAATTCGTTTTTGGGGAAAAAAACTGGTGACTATGGCGTATTAGCGGCAGTTTTCCCAAGCTCAAATCACCTCCTTCCCAGGTGGAGCACTGTGACTTGAACCAGCTTCCACGTGCTCCTCCCAAAGCATGAGGGGTCCTCTCCAGGTTGCTTGGTGGCTGGACAGGAGCGGTGGATGAGGCCAGGGTGCAGGCTGCGGAGCTGTTTTGCTGAGTTGAGGTGCTTGAGTCAAAGTTCTTTCCACTATCTGTGATCGTGAATGAGAGGTGTCTCCTCATGTTGTCTCTAGATTCCATGACAGTCCTCATGAGGGTTAGACAATCAGTGGCTTTCTGAGAAAGTGGTTTTTTACTGATCTCAGACACTACAGTACTTGAGAAAGTAATCCAGGCACTTCAGAATCGCGGTGTTTGTTGTATGCTGTTTTTCTTTCTTTTCAACCAGAGGAACCATTTTTGAAGATTGAGGGATATAGCTGCTTTTTTTCTCCACTTTTTTTTTTTTTTTTAAAGCAAAATAGAATATCCGGAGTGAAAGCATAAAAATGTAGAAATAACTACAAAGGAATTCTTAGTGTGTTAAACTATCTGGGGGATATAATATTTGCGTGGAGCATTTTTTGTGTTGCTTGGTAGAACTAGTCTGAAAAAATGAGGGGCTATTTGAGCAACAGCAGCTGGGTAAAGATTATCTAGAAAATCGGTACTGTGTGATCATCTAAACTCAAATAAAAGGTTAACACAGAATCTTCAGTTTTAGGGAAACTGGTGGCTTCACAAACTATAACTTTTAAACAGGCTTTTTGACAGAATTTTTTAAAAATATGAATGTGTTTTCTTTAGCTCTTTAAATTGTGTATGCAGATGAGCTCTGAAATATTTTGGTAAATTCATCAGTTTGCTTCATTTGTGGAATTATAACAAAAGTGCAAAGCCCACAAAAATTCAGTTCTTTCATGTTTAACGTGTTTACATTTCTTCCCCGTGCCCCCAAAATTACATTTATTTTGCTGCAAAAAAAAAAAAAAAAGAAAAAGAAAAAAAAGAAAAGAGCAAATGAACGGTAATAGAAAAACAAGAAAACAATAAGTGAAACAAGAGTAAGTTGCTTTTCATCATTTCTTTGCTTTTGGTGGTGTGTTTTCGAGGCGAGGGAAACCAGCAGAAGCAGTTTCACTTTCTGGTTCTTGACTCCTGGGGGCGAGGGTGAAAGGCTGTCTCTTCTAGCAAGCAGCAGGTAAGCTAAGCAGCTCAGCCCACAGAAAACAAGCCAGACCCAAATACTGTCACTTGCTGCAAGAACTTTTATAATGAGAGTTCAAAACAATATTGACTTTAAAAAAATACTCAGTAACATTTTCCTATTAAAAAATTCAAGCACTACCCCAAAGTACAAAGATAGGCTTTTTTAATTTTTAAAATTTGAAATGATGAGAAAATCATCTCTGCTGTTTATGTATTTTTAATCTCAATTTTGCATCTCAAATACTTCACTTCAATACGTTTAAGGAAACATAACGAAGTTCCTTGAAATCATAAGAAGGAATGCGCGGACAGGAATAACCTTTCTGGGAGTCTGGGGGCTTAAATGTTAGAGTGCTTTGTAGGTCTGTTTACAATTTTGTGTGGCCTGAGGACACATCACACACATGTCCACGCATCCTTTATGACACGCACCTTAAAGAACTTTTGGTCCAGGCAGAGGTGGTGGCTGGAGCTTGAAAGGCACTCACAGGGGCCCTGTTAGGGATCTGCAGGACAATTTTCCTCCCCAAGTCCCTGCCCTTGGAAACCTCAATATCACATGGGTAAGATGCCAGGGAGCCGGGATGTGCCCACCCCACTCCACAAGTCCTGAAGAGCGTGGCAGGCGACGCTACCCCTCACTGGGCTGGGAGCCTTAGGATACCAAGCATCTCTAGTGTCATTCTTCCCCTGAGCCCTCAGATTTTATTTGGGGATGGAATGGGAAAGAAGGGAAAGGAGATGAGAAAAGACCCTCTTTTAATCTGATTATCGTGGAGCATAGAATCTTGTCTAACATTTTGCGGATGAAGTTTGTGAAAGCAGTTGCCTTTGGTGTGATCACACAAGCTTCTTTCTTTTGGTGGGCAAATTCGACGTTTCTAAGAAGAAACTTTTAAAAAATGCCTCCCTGGACATCTTATTTCTTAATTCTGCAATCTTTCAAAAGGCTAGTTTTAGATTTACACGTTTTTTAATGTTTTCATTGCCTTCAAAAGCAGACAGGTGAGGAGAGAAGAGGGGGATTAAAAATAGCCCCTGGGAGAGACATTAAACGGCTTGGTACAGATATAATATAACAGAAGGCACCAGGGTATCTAGTAAATTACTCTAAATTTTAATTAATGAGTCACAAAAGCCACACCACAAGCTTTAAAAATTGCCCTTTTATCAATAAGGTGATAATTAACTTTCTCTGGAATTAGCAGTTCTCTCAGCCCCGGGGCAGTACACAGCCTAGTAAGTTCTCTGGAATGCTGCCAATTTTTAACAGTTGGTCTTTTGGCAAACCTACTGGATTTTAATTCAAACATCTATTGTGACATTTTCCAACGTGGTCCACAGACCATTAGGATCACCCAAATCATGGTAAAATTTCTGACGTCAAAAGAGCAGCTTGGAATGTTTGAATTGCATTTGAATATGTCACTTTGTCTTTCTTCTTTTTTTTCTTTTCTACCTTTCCCCACCCCAAACTTCTGCATTTGCAAGAGCGCAGTACTCCAGTTTGCTGTAAATCTCTACTAGAGTCTCTGCTGTAAATCGCTGTGGGGAACCCTGCATTTGTTGATACGCCCATACCAAGTCAGAACGCCTTGGCTGCCAGCCCGTGGGTTCTAAGCGTTTTTCATTGTTGTTGCACTAGTCTTGGTTTCAGTTCTGGCAAGGGCTCACTCCTTCATGTTTTTGCAAACTCTCACCCGTGGTTTGTCAAATGCTGATCTTTAGATTGAGACCTGAAGAGGCACTTTGGGCAAGAGGGCCATTTTGGACACGCTTACAGAGGCTTGGAATTTAGCTTCTTCTGATCTGCATATATTAATGTCTGAAGAGGCACAGACAGGAGCATTCAGCATTGCAGAGCAGCCTGCCTGCCCTTCTCAGACATGCACATGCACACACGCACACACACACACACACACACCCCTCCCAGTGCTGCTGGTCACTGGTGGGTGGCATTCAGGGACAGCCTCAGGAGGGACACTGCTATTTGGGTATAGCATCTGGAGGGCAAGTGGTGATGGATGCAGATCATCCCTTCAAAAGTCAGCCTCCTCTCTTCCCTCTGGATCTTTCAAATGTTAGCATTGCTGGGCTCCTGCTTCTCTTAGCCAAGAGACGTGGCCAGGGCTGGATACCGGTGACAAGGCTTCCCGCTGGGTTAAGCAGGCAGTTCTGACACAGACAAGAACATCCCTGCCTTCAGGCGGATGGGGTGGAGACCAGCAGCAAGCTGCAATTGTGCATTCTGGAATAAATCAGCACTTAGCAATCAGGAGAAGCCCTTTGCTGCTGCGGAGGAGATAAAACACCTCTTGCTTCTTGGGATGATTATTTCTTGCGCTACTATTTTAGGACAGAAAGGAATTTATTACCCAGTGGCAGTTCTCACTTTGTATTAAGCTGAAAAGTCATTCCACTCAGTCCATTTGACACTCTGAAGTAGTGGGAGTAGATTTTGATATCCACATTGCATATTTCCCGGGGTGACTATTACTATACCAGTTTTACTAGTTGTGTTTTAGTCCAGTGATAAGAAACCATATAAACTCCTCTTACTCTGCCGCTAACTTAGACACATGCTACCTAAATTTTCATTTGTGGGGAGGTAGATGTGCTTTTTTTTGGGCAGTTGCATTTTTTGATCAGATAAATGCAACCCACTATTGCTGATTTTCAAGAATGACTGCAATTCCTGCAGCCAGGCTGTCTTAGCCTTTTGAGAAATTGGCTGAGCTGAGGAGGTCTTACTTTCTCCAGAAAACATGCAAGACAGAAGCAGAGGTGTGGAGCAGGCTGTTATGAGAAAATTAGTATGCCAGGAAAAAATAGTGTCAACACTGTGCTTTGAAAGGTGGTGATGTTGTCTGCTTAGCCCCGCGACGGTGACTCAACTTTGGGGAGCTGAATATTTGGTAACCAAAGCCCTTGCCCTTTTCCTCTCCCTGTGCTGATCATTATAGAGAAGCCCTCATTGTTTCAAAACAGAAACATATGGCCTGAAAGTAATCCTAAAGAAATGTGCAGGCTCCCATGAAGATGAGTACTCAACTTGGGAACAAGTGCTGAGCTGGGCAAAGCAAAGAATTGCCTTGGCTGGGTCTAAATCCAGCCAGGGGAAAGTGGTATGGAGCAAAGAGGCAGTGGGATAAAACAAAGAGAAGGGAGCCTGTTCCTTCTCCCTTCCAACCGAGCACTAGACCTTCACTCTCCCTCTTGTATCCCCGGTGCAGTTCAGAAAGGATTCAGTAATAGCTATGAGTACCATACAGCTGTCAGCTCATAGACCATAGGGGCCTTTTCTTTTGAATTGAAGAAAATATTTTCTCTTCTCCTGTCCTCTTTTGTCCACAGGTCATCCTGGGACATCATCGCTCTGATGAGAAAACCAGGGTTGAACACTAAGGAGTATGTTTTTCCCTGGTGTCTAGAGCCAGGGCCTGCTCCTCTCACCAGGCCCATGAAACACTTGGAGCCGCCATGTCCAAGGCCCTGCCTTGGATACAGCCTTCAAGTCGGCCAGGGGCTGGCCTCAGGATTTTAATCCTGTTTTGACAAGCAGTCTGCCTTGGTGAATGAGGAAAGGAAGAACCGAAGAGAAAAACACAAGGCAAAAGCCTATGCCAGGGCATTCATGCTTTTGGTTTTGGAGACAGGATTTGGAGGTCATGTAACTTAATTCCTTTGGGCCTAACCATTTCTGAGTGATTATAGGACTATAAGAATCATTCTCATTCTCTGTGGCCTTCCAAAGAAGAGGCTGACCTCTTTCCTTCACAGTTCTTGAGGATTTAGTGCCCTCATTATTGGGAAATTTTGGTGATGTCAAGGCTTTATCAAACAATTAGCTATTAAGACATGCTGTTGATTCCAAAGAGAATAATCACAAATGTTGCACAATGCATTGGGTTTATTGATCAGTGACAAATTCCACTGTGGGAATAGATTTCTGTTATTTTTTCAGTCATGAGAAATCTGTGGTCATTTGTTGGATTCAAGCAAGATTTGGTTCATGCTGTTGCCACTGTGGCCTGTGCTGGGGGAGTTTGCCTTGAGACTTAGGAGTCAACCCAGCAGCCATGTGCGCACTGCCCCTTGTATGGGGAATTTTCCCTTTCAGATGCCAAAGGTGCCCGAGCATATTCGGCGGTATCACTTTTAAGACCTCATTTGCAAAAAAGCTTCAAGTGGAAAGCTGTAGATAGCTTTAAATTTTGGTATGCAAATTACAAAGCATAGAAACAGTGCGGGGAAAAAGCTGATTCTAATGCTCGAAATCACCACCCACGGTGTGAAAATATAGCTCTTGTTTTGAGTGTCTTAACATAATTAGTACTAGAGACTTAACATAAATAAAGAGGGCAAACGGCATGGTGGGGTTGTGTTGGTGCCTGATGTGGAAATGGTTAATTGGTCCCACAGTGAGAAACTGTACAACCATGTGTTGCTTTAATGAGACCAGGTGAGTATAAGCTCTCTCCAGGGATGTGAAGGTAGTACTCGATTTGGGAGGTGATATGTGTGAGAATGTGTTGGGGCCAATGATATGATGGTATAGAAGATTGGTTCTTTCTTTCTAGGGCCCTCTCTTTTAGTTAGAAGTCATTTGGCATGAACCTAGTAAAGAAGAATAAATCAACTAGAAGTGATCTGTTAGTAGAATAAGAAAAAAGTACATTCAGTGAATTTTTTTTTTTTTTTGAGATGAAGTCTTCCTCTGTCGCCCAGGCTGGAGTGCAGTGGTGCGATCTCAGCTCACTGCAGCCTCTGCCTCCCAGGTTCAAGAGATTCTCCTGCCTCAAGTAGAATCCCAAGTAGCTGGGATTACAGGCACCCACCACCATGCTCAGCTAATTTTTGTATTTTTAGTAGAGACAGGGTTTCACCATGTTGGCCGGGCTGGTCTCGAGCTCCTGACGTTGGGTGATCTGTCCACCTTGGCCTCCCAAAGTGCTGGGATTAAGGCGTGAGCCATTGCACCTGGCCTAGAAAAAGGTACATTCAGAAAGGTTTGTCTAATATGCATTTCCCTGGAAGCAGCCCAAATCTCTGTTCAGGTCAAATGCTGAGAAATTGAGTTCTTATTCATTGGTTTGGGACCACGGTAGTGTGAGGTTAACTGGAAGTATAATTGTTTAGAAACCATATTTCTGGACACAGGTTAGGTCATTGTTTTTATGACTATATTTGACATTTTCATGCCTGAAGAAAAAAAAAATTCCATTGGCCCAAAGACTCAGCTGGTCCCTGTAAATTTTTAACAGCAGATAACACAGGTTACGGAACTTCCAGGACAAAGTTAAGCAAACCCAGGCCACGCTTTGGCAGAGATTTCCTGTATTCTGCGTGTGTACTTTGTGAATTGAACATCAGTTTCAGGGGTTTTCTTTCTCATCCCTGAGAGTGCAGATTTAAAACAGAGTAAGGAGAATTTATGCTGGAACCATGGTGCCACTGAAGTCCCAGACCATTTTCCAGCTAGCTCACTCCTCTGTGGAAAAGTTAAAATGACAACTAAAACAATATGTTTGAGGGAAAAACATCTAACATTCAAGGAAAGAGTTAAAAGGAAAAACCTGTACTCTGAGAAGTGATCTCGAAGTGAAGCTTGGATTCTTAGACCAAATGAGTTTCAAGGCCTCTCTCCCAGGTCAAGGCCCAAACTCCCTGCTAACGTCTTGGAAGGAAGCAGACAGCACAAGACTCTACCCTTCCATTGTTAGGAAGCTCCAGTTGTTAGCAATTTCCTACCTTTCTTCTCCAGTAGCTTCTTCCTCCTCTGAGAGCCTACTTGTGTCTTCAGAGCTGCACAGAATCCATCTAAATGGAGCCGCACGGATTCCAATTCAGAAAAGCCATTTTCATGGCCAGCAGTGTGACCTAGGGCAAGTATCATGGCATCCCCGAGCCTCCTCTCCTCCCTGGAGATGTTCTTCCTGTCAGTCCCCACTGCTGAATGGTCCAAAGGAAACAGTACGTGGAAAAGGGCTTTGTAAACCATAAATGCTATACGGATGATAATACACATTTGCACCAATTGAGCATTATGTGCTCAGGGATGTGGAGGGAAGCATGAAACATGGTTTATCTTACTTATCATATTTGATCCACACAGGAAGTCAATACAGGAGGGGCTATTTTTACTGCCAACATACAAATGGGGAAACTGAGGCTTATATTATACGTAACTAACTTATTGAGGGCCACATGGCCCTAGGAGTCTGTGAGTCTTTCCTCCTCCGGTTTGAGCAGTGGCTGGGGCGTCCGTGTCTTTTCACCTGTGAGGGCTGAAGAGAAAGAGCTCTTTCATGCTGCAGTGCCAGCCTCTCCTGCTCCGCCTGGCAGGGCTGCTCCAGGTCCGGCAGGTTCCAGAAAGGAAATGATTCCCTGGTGTTTCCACTTGGAAAGGCATTTTTGATCCACAGAAAATTTCTTTTAAAGCAGTGAGCTTTTAGGCCTGTCAGACCCAACCCCCATTTTTATTGCAAATATATTCAAGCACCTGGTTTACAATTCTGAGGTGAAATTCCTGGATAATATGACTCACTCACACCCATAATTTTTAAGAAAAATTAATATAATGTCATAACCGAAATATAAAGAAGAATGAGACAAAGTATTTGCTAATTACTTCCAACGCAGGCACCCGCCTCTGGGCAACAGAACGAAGTGATCAGGGGCTGACACCTGCCCCCAGAAGCTCAGGCTGGGCCACCCCTCCAATGCAGTCGAAGTCAGAGGAGTGGGATTGGTGACTCAGATAACATGAGCTGCTGCGGGTGGTGTGATTTTCCAAAATGATACACAACTCTTGGAATTCTGAAGAAAATAAACAGTCTTCCTTTGATTTATGCACTAATGGCATTCCTGGAAAATAAAGTGTAAAGTGTCTATTACAGCTGAGCAGAACTACATATTGCTTATTTGTAAAATAAGTTAGTCCCAGGTTCAGAAAAGCAGGGTATTTCTATTTGGCAAGACAATGCTTTCATTGTGTGGTACTACTCCATCCACTGAGGGACACCGAGCATCCCTGGTCTCTGCCTCTAAGTGGCAGGAATGCCCACTCTGCCCCCAGCATTGTATCAGATACAACCATCACTGACACATTTCCAAAATGCCCCTCTGCAGAAGCTGTTACCATCACTGTTGAGCACCTGTGGATCAGAGCTGCCACTCATTTTACCTTCTCCTGTCTCCCTGAGCATTCTGATTAATTAAGGCTTAGAAAAAGCTGGTTCTGTTTTGCCAGTTTCCTATATGATCACTATGCAGAGCCCTCTCAAAGATCATGGTAGGAACTTTGGGGTGCCTCTAACATTCTAGCAAGATGCTTGCTAGTGAATTTCTTCTGAAAACTGTAGTTTTAAGCTAAATGAGAAGACCCTTTCTATCATGCGTCAGTCTCCTTCAGATTATGCATAGGTTTTATCATACATATGGTATTTTAGAAAGCGCCTTTGTACGGCCTGGCATGGTGGCTCACACTTGTAATCCCAGCACTTTGGGAGGCTGAAGGCGGTGGATCACTTGAGGCCAAGAGCTCGAGACCAGCCTGGCCAATGTGGCGAAATCCCGTCTCTACTAAAAATACAAAAATTAGCCAGGTGTGGTGGCTCACACTGTAATCCCAGCTACTCAGGAGGCTGAGGCACAAGAATCGCTTGAACCTGGGAGGCGGAGGTTGCAGTGGGCCAAGATTGTGCTCCTGCATTCCAGCCTGGGTGACAGAGTAAGATCCTGTCTTAAAAACAAACAAACAAACAAACAAAAAAAACACCTTTGTAAAATCCTCACTATTCTGTAAGTTGACTTAAAATGATTAACACTACTGAGGGACTGTGATGTTGCAGACATTGTGGGTATCCACACAGCAGCCCAGAAACATCACCATTCCATGTCACAGACCAAAAGGCAGAGATTCAGTGAGCTTAAACAACTGTACCAAGATCACCTGTTAAGTGGTGTAACTGGGTCTCAAATTCAGATGTGTCTGACTCTAAAACTCACACCTTTTTACCAGTCTGACCTGCCACTTGAATTAAGTGGCTCCCCGGTGAACTTTTTTTTTTTTTTTTTTTTGAGACGGAGTCTCACTCTGTTGCCCAGGCTGGAGTGCAGTGGCGAGATCTTGGCTCACTGCAAGCTCTGCCTCCCAGGTTCACGCCATTCTCCTGCCTCAGCCTCCTGAGTAGCTGGGACTATAGGCACCCACCACCACGCCTGGCTAATTTTTTTGGATTTTTAGCAGAGACGGGGTTTCACCATCTTAGCCAGGATGGTCTCGATCTCCTGACCTTGTGATCTGCCTGTCTTGGCCTCCCAAAGTCCACGGTGAACATTTTTACCCATGCTGTTGAAACCCCATTCTGAGGACTTTCTCCTTGTTCAATACATAAGAACGAGGTAAGGGAATAAAGATGGCTACAAATTCTTTGACATTCCTTCCATGGAGATGTGGGGTCTAACTCCCCTCTCCTTGACTGGCATGTGTTGCTTGGCTCTTAGGATTGGTGGAAGTGACCTTCCAGGATGGATATATGGAGGCTTGCAGCTCTACTGGTTCTTTGGATGCTAGCTCTTGGAACCCTGAGTCACCATGGGACTGCCCTGGGCACCACTGCCCTGAGGCTGCCATGCAGTGAGAAGCCAAAGGCACATGGAGAGGCTCTGTAGGAAGAGACACAGAGAGAAAGAGGCAGGAGACATGGAGGGATCAGACACATGGGTGAAGAACCCATCCTGGATGTGGACCACCAAGTCCCAGCCACCCTAGCTGCTGCCACACAGACCACAGACAAACTGCCCAGGCAAGCCTCTCTGAATTCCTGACTCACAAAATGGTGAGCTATGAGAAGCTACCAAGTTTGAACTTGTTTTTAATGCAGCAACTGATAACCGCAGCGTGTAATCATGGCATTCTTTATGTTGTATTGTGCCTTATTTTTGATGCCTAAGAAAGAACGATCTTCCTCCCGAAAAAGTAGGCAAAGATTCACTATAAAATATAGTTGACCTCCATTTGGTAGAGATTGAAATGAGAGAGAGAAGTTTTGTTCCATGACCATTCTGTAAACCATTCCCCACCTCCACCTTCAAAATGTATCCAGTCACACCATCTGAATGAAGTGTGTTTTCAGCGGGCACTGTTACTTTAATGTGTATTTAATTTTACAGAATATATATATATATATATATATAAAATTTTTTTTGAGATGGAGTCTCACTCTGTCACCCAGGTTGGAGTGTAGTAGCACGATCTCAGCTCACTGCAGCCTCTGCCTCCCAGACTCAAGCCATCCTCCCACCTCAGCCTCCTGAGTAACTGGGATTATAGACGCCCACCACCACCCCGAGCTAATTTTTTGTATTTTTGGTAGAGACGGGGCTTCATCATGTTGCCAGGCTGGTCTCGAACTCCTGAACTCCAGCCATCCTCCTGCATCCACCTTCCAAAGTGCTGGGATTATAAGCATGAGCCACCGTGCCCAGCCTAAATTTATATTTTTAACAATAAACATGTGATTTGAATTTATAAGCGTGACATAAAGTTTCATTAAAATGTATTTATTTAAATAGGCCATTTAAAGATTTAGTAAATATTAGGAATGCAGGAGGTGTACTAGTTAGGGTTCTCCAGAGAAACAGAACCAATAGGGTGTGTGTGTATGTGTGTGTGTGTGTGTGTGTGTGTGTCTGTGTGTGTGTGTGTGTGTGTGTGTCTGTGTGTGTCTGTGTGTAAAGAGCTCTACTATAAGGAGTTGGTCAAATGATTATGGAGGCCAAGAAGTCCCGAGATCTGTGATTGGAAGCTGGAGATGCAGGGGAGTCTATGGTATAGTTCAGTTCAAAAGCCAGCAGACATGAGACCCAAGAAGAGCTCATGTTTTAGTTTCAGTCTAAAGGCGGAAAAGAAAATGTCCCTGCTGGAAGGCAGTCAGGCAGGGGGAGGTCCCTCTTACCCCACGGAGGGTCAGCCTTTTTGTTCTTTTCAGGCCTTCGATGGATTGGGTGAAGTCCCCCCATGTTATGGGTTGCCATCTGCTTTACTCAGTCCATCAATTCAAATGTTAATCTCTTCCAAAAACACCCTCACAGAAACACTTAGAATAATGTTTAACCAAATACCTGGGCACCCACGGCCCAATCTAGTTGACTCATAAAATTAAACATCAGAGGAGTTACTGGACAAGGCAAATATTACAAAGGTGGCACCCCAGGTCTGAAGCTTGGTAAGCACTGCTTTGAGCCCTAGCCTGTCCCCGTCTCTGGTATGGAGGGTTTGGAGCTGAAACCCTGGTGGTATCGTTCAGTTCATCTATGGGGACTGTGATCCTCTGACTGTTTTCCATAATGTCTCCTGGGAAGGTTATCTTTCATTTTCAGAGCACCTTTTAGAGACTGTCCCTAGTGGTGACTAGTTCTGGGGATGTTTGGGCCAGACTTCAGAATTCCAGCTGCCCTTGTGAGAGAGGGACTTTCCTGGCAATCCACCACTGGCGACTGTGTTTATTGTCAGTGCCTCGGCTGCCCATAGAACTGCAGTTAAGGCTCCCTGCTGGCTCCCACACAGGATCACATGTCACACAAACTTGGTCCTCTAGTGAGAGAACGTCTTCCCTGGAAGTCAAGATTGTTGGAAACCCTCTCACTATTTAGTGTTAAATCTGGCTTAGTGGTGACACAGATGAAACTGCTCAACCGTTCAGATGGGATGGTTAAAATATGACATCATAGACGCCATGACTGGTCCATGTCTCACAGCCATAAAGGAAGCTGGACGTTTTCATGTCCCCCTCTGGGTTCTGCTTGTTTAGATGATGCTGTTTGGCACCATCAATTTCACTTCCCCACTGCCCACTCTGTGAATTTGTGTCCAGACTGCCCCCAGGAGCAGAAGAAAAAGTCTTTAGGTCAGCAGTTTTATCTCTTTGGCCTCTTTGACTGGAAATGTCATTGCAGAACAGAAAATCATTGAGGGGAACTTCAGGGGGATTGAAGAAGACACATTTTTTCCCGTTTAGGCTGATGCCTTTTGATGGGGGCATTTGGGGCAGCCCTCAGCTTACACAAAGTGCTGCAAATCAGTATACCTGTTATTGCTCTCACTCTGTCTTCAGCTGTCTGAGACAGGGATGGAAGCACCCACTGCTTATAAAGACAAGATGTGGTAGGGCTAGAGAGAGGAGTAGGGGTAGGCTGATTCAGAAAGTAATATAAAATACACCAGGAGCCACAAAATGCAATCAAGAAAACAGGCAAGTTCACAAAAACAAGTTGTATTTATTTTGCCTATATATTAATAGGATGGAAACAGTGGTGATCTGGCTCCTGTGTTAAAGAAGAAAATGTTTTTATAGTGCTGTATCAGTTTGCTAGGGCTGCCATAACAAAATCCTGCAGACTGGATGGCTTACACAGCAGAAATTTATTTGCTAACAGTTCTGACAGCTAGAAGTCCAAGATCAAGGTGCCAGTGGCTCTTGTTTCTCCGAGGCCTCTCTCCTTGCCTTGCACGTGGCTGCCTTCTCACTGTCCTCATGCGGCCTTTCCTCGTTATGCTTCCATTCCTGATGTTTCTTACTTATAAAGACATCAGCCCTACTGGATTAGGGCCCCATCCTTATTATAATACCTCATTTAGGCTTAAGTATCTCTTTAGAAGCTCTATCTCCAGGCAGGGAGTGGTGGTTCACATGTGTAATCCCAGCACTTTGGGAGGATGAGGTGGGATGATTGCTTGAGCCCCGGAGTAGACCAGCCTGGGAAACATAGTGAGACCCCCATTTCTATAAAAAGATAAAATAGCTCTATCTCCAATTACATTTCACATTGGGAGTTACGACTTCAATATATGATTTTTGGGGTTGGGGGTAACAATTCAATTTATAACAGTGTTTATTTTAAGATTTCATCTGACAGTTTAATCTATTTCCCTATAAGTGATCAATGGTAAATGTGTTTCATAATGGCCTATTATTACTTACCAAACACCTACAATTTCTTTAAATTTTAGGCCACTCACATTCCTGCTGCACTCACTCCAGATAGCCAAGGGACTTCAGGAAGGTTTCAACTCTACCCCAGGGCAGAAGAGATGATCTGATGTCTCCAGATCCCTTTTAAAGAAGAACTGGAATCTCTACCTATCTCTTCCTTTCTGGCTCCCACTCAATGCCCCCTCTGCCTTTTTCCTGCCCACAGTGGTGCAAGTTCACAAAGTATATCCCATGCGATGAGAGGAGGCACCAGCAAACAAACCCGCCTAGGACCAGTGATTTTCCTGGGGCTTTGCTGGTGGCATTCTCTATCCACATGTCACTTGATGCCTCTTGACTGAAGATTTCCAGGTGATTCTGGGCCGCACCCAGTATGGCAGGCAGTGTGGGGAGGGCCAGAGTGAGAAGAGCAAGCGTGGGCACCCTTGGAGTTGGTCTTCTTACCTGATAGCCACAGACTCCTCTTCTTCACACCTCCCAAGATTGTGTGAGCCTCCAGGACAAAGGCTGATGCTCACAGTGGCCAGCACCAGGGCTCTTCTCTATCTGCCCACGAGCAGCCAGCCTCTCTCTGTTTGCTAACTGCCCTCTCCCCCTGACCACATGAGCACACTGCCTGGCATAGAGAGATGCCTACAGATTTTTCAGAGGGATCAATGAATGTAGAGAACACCAGGAAACACAAAATGCAACCAAGAAAAATAGGCAATCCTCCCACCTCCATCTCCCAAAGTGCTGGGATTACAGATGTCAGTAGAGAGAGAGAGGGAGGTGAATAATTATGTGAGGGGTTAGGCAGTTGAGGGCTTCCTCCACTAGCCTACCTCCATTCTGGTTTTGAATTTCAGCTGTTTTAATGGACATCTCCACCTACCTGTTCCACAGGCATCCTGAACTCAAAGTTTCCAAAACTGAACTCATCATTGCTCCCTTCCCCTATCTTCCCCTTCTCCTTTATTCTGTCTTCGTTAAAGGTATCACTGCTTCCCCAGCTATCCAAGATAACAGTTTTAGAATCCCAAACTCTCCTCACCCCATGCCTTCCAATTGGGAAACAAGTCCTGACGGATGTTACTTTCAAAAAAGCTTTCTGCATTCTCCCTTTCTCCATCCACCCCTTGGTGGCCCTTCCTCAGGCTCTCATTAGCACCCGTCACAGGGACCACCATGATGGCCTCCTACCCTGCTTCTCTGCCTATATTTTCCCCTCCCTTTAACCCACTTCACACGTTGCACCAAGTTTATCTTTATAAGATGTAGTTCTGATAGTCTTACTCCATTTGTATTGCTATGACAAAATACATCAGACTGGGTAATTTATAAACAATAGAAATTGATTTCTCAAGGTTCTGAAGGCTGGGAAGTCCAAGACCCAGGTGCCAGCAGGACTGGTGGCTGAAAGGGCTGCTATCTGCTTACAAGACGGTGCCTTGTTGCTGCGTCCTCTAGAGGGGACAAATGCAGTGTCCTCACATGGCAGAAGGGGTGGAAGGGCAAGAGAGTGCTCTCTTCAACCTCAAGCCCTTTGATAAGGGCACTAAGGGATCTGCTCTCATGACTTAATCATCTCCCAGAAGCCACGCCTCTAAATACTGTTGCATTGTGAGTTAAATTTCAACATGAATTTTGGAGGGGACACTGTCATTCAAACCATAGCACTGATCTACTCACTCTAGTGCTTAATAATCTCAGATAGATTCCATTGCTCATACTGATGGTTGCCAAATGTTTTGCCTGTGTTCTCTGTTAAATCATCCCAATACACATATATATTATTTATAATTACTTAATTATTAAAATATTCTTGAGTACACATCCCCAACATATGCATATTTATGTATATTGATAGATTATATACATACTACATTAATGCATTATGCACAGTATAAAACATATGCAAAAATAGAAATGAAAAAGGCCACATGAGCCTTTTGCCCTTCCCTGAACATTCTCAAAGCCTCTGTGATTTTTCCATTTTCTCTTCCCGTGTCCTGGAGTTCTCTTTTCTCACTTCTCTCATGTGATGAAGTTCTGTATGTCCTTCAAGACAGCGCTCTAGGCTGGGCACGGTGGTTCATGCTTGTAATCCCAGCACTTTGGGAGGCTGCGGTGGGAGGATCGCTTGAGGCCAGGAGTTTGAGACCAGCCTGGGCAACATGGTGAGACCCCCATCTCTCCAGGAAAAAACAAAAACAAAAACAAAAAAACAAACCAGCACTCTTCACTTGACTCCTGGGACCCTGGCTTTCCACACAGACTGCCTTGGTGCCATCTTTATGTATAGTGTTTAGAACCTTCACCTTCTCTTGCTGCATGATTTGATAATATCTTTCTGATGGGCAAGGAGGAAGACGGAAGGTTTTGGGGTGTATGTCATTGTGGTTGCCAAGAACAAGTTGTCATAGTAACATATCTTTCCTCCCTTGTGAAACATTCCAAAGAGGTTTTTTTCCCCTTTGGCTTTCCTCTGACTCTGGGGAAAATACATCCCATCCCCTGCAGAGGAGTGCAGAAGCAGGCAGTCAGACAGACACAAAGGGTGGGGAGTAATTGAGCGAGATGTGCAAAAGTCAACTCAATTCCGAATATCAAGCAATTAGGCTAATGTGATTTAGAACAACGTGATCAGTGAAGTTTGTGTTTATGCTCCCCTCAGACTGTAATTAATTCATGGAAGTGCTGTAGGTTGTTAAATTTTGTAAACGGATAATAGAACTGTTCTTTGAAATAAAAGCAGTGGCAACAACCTAGTCATTTTACAGTAGCGTGAATAGAAGATAATTACAGTTTGAGAGAACGTAGCCCCCTTTCCGTACAAGAACAGGAATGGATTGTCTTCGGCTGGGAGTTGCTGTGAGCACAAATTGCAAACAAAGTTTATGTGCTCCGCAGGGAAATGGCAGAGCATTTTCCCCATATAGCCAAGGAGAGTGCTTAACTCACTTTTTAGATATTTCTACCAGTGTCCTACAGGGAATTGTGCTAATAAATATGACAATAACATTGTAATGGGACCAGAAAGGCTGACACAGCGTTTTGTTAATTTGTGTTTAGCATTTGCTGGGAGCTTTGTAACCCCTAAGCAATGAAACAGGAGCATATTGGTTGGACTGTAGGCATTTTAATTAGAGGTCCTGGGAATATCTCTGTGCTGTGGCAGCTGGATAAGACATGGCCCCTCAAAGTTTAGCCAAGGCGAGCTTCCCTCCTGGCCCTCAGCGGCCATTAAAAGGTCTTGCTAGAGGAAGGGACCTGGGGGAGGGAGTGCAAAATTTCTAAGGGGAGGAGGAAGATGCCTGGTGGGCTGGCGTCCAACAGCAATTAGCTACTCAGCTGTCAGTGCCCAGAGCCCTTGCATTAACAAAGTGGTGGCAAAGATTGACAGAAATGGCTTGACCCCATGATGGAACCCAAAGCATTTTGCAAAAGGGTCTTTTTACTCTTGCTACCTTTTCATCATCTGGCTTAAATACAGTGCAACAATAAAGGCATCATAAATCAAAAGCTGTTAGCACACATGGCCCCTGCAATTTATGGGTATTAAGCCAAAAAAAAAAAAAAAAAAAAGCTTAGGAACATTTCATCAAATTATTTTTCCAGTCCCTTAAGACTCATTTAAATTTCCCTCCTCTCCCTACCCTGGTGCTGCCAGCTATTTCATGCACAGGAGCACCTGAGCCCAGGGTGGAGGGAGCCAACTCTGCCAGCGGGCAGGCGGTTCATTCTCATGGGGTGGGGCCTGAAGCTCTGCCCAGCTGCAGGCACCATGTGGGCAAACAGCCAAGAATCTAGAGAAAGAGATGGCAGCTGCCCTTGGGTCAGTGATGTAGCTTTGGGAATGGCCATGTCCATCCACACTAAACCTCCATCCTCACCTCTTTCACCATGAGTCCTGGGGCTGGGGTGGGAGCTCCAGTGGGAGAGGGCAGGATTATTTGGAGGTAAGGGGCCCAATGCCAGGCTGGGTTGGGGACTAAATACTCGAAGCCAGCCACTTCTATGATGGTCCAGTGCCAGCTTTGGAGGCCCAATGCTAAGTCCTGGAAGGCCCAGTGCAGAGTAGTAGGCCCACCAGAGGCCAGCATTAAGGAGCAGAATCCCCACTATGCTCTGGGTAGTGGCTGATAGATCTCACCATGTCAGTGGAGAAGTAGAAACCGGTTGGTGGCATTACTTGTATTTGTTAATTAGTGAGCCTGACGCATAATTATTAAGCATCAATGATAGGCAGGGCACATAGAATAATTCACCCCAATGTGCAGAGACACAAAGTCAGATGAATGTCCAAAGGGCCAGAAGTGGGCTTCCTGCCCTTCAAGGATCACCTCCTCCAGGAAGCCTGTAGAGGTTGCTATGAGGAGCAGATGAGCATGTGCTGAACATTCTGAATATAATATGGATTGTCAGGCTGAGCCCTTGCTCGTTGTTTATTAGTGGGGGAAAATCTCTGTTTTGATTGTCCTTGAGTTCAGAAGGGACTCTTAAGTTGGAAGCTTTCTGGACCCTTGTTGTGTGGGAAAAGTAGAAGGCAGTTGGCACAGGTGCCTCTGTGGCATCACCTGGCCCCGTGGTAAATCCTATCTTATTCAATGAGGAAAGAAGAGAAGAGAAGTGGTGTCTCCTTAGCCACTTCTCTGAGCTTGACAGGAATATATGGCTCAAGAACTCATAACCGTGGCCTCCATGACAATCCCTCGGCTCCCAGGCTCTGTGACTCCCCAATCCATCCTGGCTCTCCTCGGAGGTAATGTCTGTCAAATTTCAACGCCATTGTTCTTATTATAATTAGGAATATTGTATTTCAGAACCAGGCTGGTTTCTCATCAGGCCTCATTGCCAGTATTACAGCTGCTTTGTGCTCTTAGATCTGAGGGCCTATAAAACAGCTCACCACATATGTACAACTTTACGTCACTCTTCGCTGAGCTAAGCTGGAAAATTTATAGTTCTAAAAACACAGAGTCAAGTTGAAAATGTGGTTTTGGCTGAGTCTGGGTGTAATTGGGGTTTTCAAGTGTAGTTTGACAGCTTTCATGTAACAGAAACATCAGGGCCCATAAAATCAGGCCAGTGTCAGGATTTCAGGTGTATTAAGTATTTCAGCAGTGGCTGCCATTCTTCACTTTCATTTAAATGGAGGTATGAAAATGGAAGGATGTGATGCTTTCAAAAGGCCACAATCTCAGTCCTCCTCACAATTAGTGAGAATAAGCCTGCTGCTAAAAAAGATGATATCTGATGTTTTCTCATTTATTCATTTAGACTTTGTTATCCCTGTATTTTAGGCACTGTCTTAGAATAAAAGATAAGTAGGGTGTGATCCTAGCCTTCATGGAGCTGACGGTGTAGTAGAGGGGTTAGCAAACATTTTCTTTTTTTTTTTTTATTATTATTATACTTTAAATTTTAGGGTACATGTGCACAATGTGCAGGTTTGTTACATATGTATCCGTGTGCCATGTTGGTGTGCTGCACCCATTAACTCGTCATTTAGCATTAGGTATATCTCCTCATGCTATCCCTCCCCCCTCCCCCAACCCCACAACAGTCCCCGGAGTGTGATGTTCCCCTTCCTGTGTCCATGAGTTCTCATTGTTCAATTCCCACCTATGAGTGAGAACATGCGGTGTTTGGTTTTTTGTCCTTGCGACAGTTTACTGAGAATGATGATTTCCAGTTTCATCCATGTCCCTACAAAGGACATGAACTCATCATTTTTTATGGCTGCATAGTATTCCATGGTGTATATGTGCCACATTTTCTTAATCCAGTCTATCATTGTTGGACATTTGGGTTGGTTCCAAGTCTTTGCTATTGTGAATAGTGCCGCAATAAACATACGTGTGCATGTGTCTTTATAGCAGCATGATTTATAGTCCTTTGGGTATATACCCAGTAATGGGATGGCTGGGTCAAATGGTATTTCTAGTTCTAGATCCCTGAGGAATCGCCACACTGACTTCCACAATGGTTGAACTAGTTTACAGTCCCACCAACAGTGTAAAAGTGTTCCTATTTCTCCACATCCTCTCCAGCACCTGTTGTTTCCTGACTTTTTAATGATGGCCATTCTAACTGGTGTGAGATGGTATTTCATTGTGGTTTTGATTTGCTTTTCTCTGATGGCCAGTGATGATGAGCATTTCTTCATGTGTTTTTTGGCTGCATAAATGTCTTCTTTTGAGAAGTGTCTGTTCATGTCATTTGCCCTCTTGATCCTTGGGCTGTCTGTTTTTTTAGTTTTTTTTTTTTTGAGTTCATTGTAGATTCTCGATATTAGCCCTTTGTCAGATGAGTAGGTTGGGAAAATTTTCTCCCATTTTGTAGGTTGCCTGTTCACTCTGATGGTAGTTTCTTTTGCTGGGGAGAAGCTCTTTAGTTTAATTAGATCCCATTTGTCAATTTTGACTTTTGTTGCCATTGCTTTTGGTGTTTTAGACATGAAGTCCTTGCCCACGCCTATGTCCTGAATGGTAATGCCTAGGTTTAAAAAAAAAAAAAAAAAAAAAAAAAAAAAAAAAAAAAAAAAAAAAAAGGTGTAAGGAAGGGATCCAGTTTCAGCTTTCTACATATGGCTAGCCAGTTTTCCCAGCACCATTTATTAAATAGGGAATCCTTTCCCCATTTCTTGTTTTTGTCAGGTTTGTCAAAGATCAGATAGTTGTAGATATGTGGCGTTGTTTCTGAGGGCTCTGTTCTGTTCCATTGATCTATGTCTCTGTTTTGGTACCAGTACCATGCTGTTTTGGTTACTGTAGCCTTGTAGTATAGTTTGAAGTCAGGTAGCGTGATGCCTCCAGCTTTGTTCTTTTAGTAAACATTTTCTATAAAGGGCCAAATAGAGAACATTTCAGATTTGGGGGCCATATGGTTTTGATCGCACCACCCTTGACAGCCACCCCATGCCTGCTCCACATCCCTAACTCTCCAGTACTCACTTCCTCCCTCAAGCCTACTGATCCCTCTTTTTGCTTCCTATAGCCATTTTTTCCTCACCTGCAAAATAGGTAGGAATGCCTCCAGCACAGGCTTATTGTGAGGATGAGCTGAGTTGACTGATTGTGTAAAGCCCTCATTTGGGCTCTGGCTGCCACTTTATTTGTTTAGTTTTGAGACAGGGTCTCACTCTGTTGCTCAAGCTGGAGTACAGTGGTGTGAACACAGCTCATTGCAGCCTTGAGCTCCAGGCCTCGAGAGATCCTCCTGCCTCAGCCTCCCAAGTAGCTGGGACCACAGGGGCACACCATCATGCCTGGCTAATTTTTTAATTTTTGTAGAGTCTCACTATGTTGCCCAGGCTGGTCTCAAACTCCTAGGCTCAAGCAATCCTTCCGCCTTGGCCTCCCAATTGTGCTGGGTTTACAGGTGTGAGCCCCGCCTTGGCTGCCACACTTTATCCTTTCCAGAGATTTTTAAAAAGGGACAACTGGATAATATTCTCTGCTAAGAGAAGATGTTTGGAGAGCTAAGCCAATTTTAAAAATTAAATAGGTGTGTGTGTGTGTGTGTGTGTGTGTGTGTGTCTGTACATATATACACATAGATATAAAATATTATGTTTTGATTGTGAAAATTAGATATACTTGGAATGCAAATTGCAACATATTGCATTTGATTCTGGCCCACATTCTCTCCTGGCCCCTCCAGACTCTCCTTTGGGCACCCTGCATCTGAAAGGCTGAAATTAAAATCGAGAATGGAGCCCTGGATCCCATCTTGCCTTCCCATGGGCGCCCGGTCTTGGGGCCTGGCCTCCAGTAACTATGGGCACCCTGCCAGGGCTTATTTTGTAGCAGACCTTTTTCTTTAATTATATTTTTGAGTTATACAAGTTGTGCACACACACACACACGTTTCATGTTTAAAATGTAAATTAGTAAATTAGTACAGAATTCACAAAGCTGTGCTCTCCAACTAGCAGCCAGAGTGAGCCTTTTTAAATGAGTCAGATCACATTTCTGCTCAGCTCAGAAATGCCCAGTGACTCCACACCTTGCTCAGAAAAAGAGCCAATGCTCTTAAGTGGCCTGAAAGACACTCTATGCTCTGCCCCCACTTCTGTCCCACCCCATTTCCTACCCCGCCTTCCCTCTGTCACTCTGTACCCAATACCCTGGCCTCCTGACTGTCTTTGAACTGTCCACCACAGGACTTTTGCACTTGCTGCTTTCTCTGCTTGGAATGTTTTTCACTCCCATATGCCCATAGCTTTAAGTTCCTTGAAGTCTCTGCTCAAATATACCTTAGTGAGACCAAGACCATC
>NW_026652277.1:125569238-125569763 GCF_009828535.3 Hylobates moloch | reverse complement strand
TTCCTGACTTTTTAATGATGGCCATTCTAACTGGTGTGAGATGGTATTTCATTGTGGTTTTGATTTGCATTTCTCTGATGGCCAGTGATGATGAGCATTTCTTCATGTGTTTTTTGGCTGCATAAATGTCTTCTTTTGAGAAGTGTCTGTTCATGTCCTTTGCCCACTTTTTGATGGGGTTGTTTGTTTTTTTCTTGTAAATTTGTTTGAGTTCATTGTAGATTCTCGATATTAGCCCTTTGTCAGATGAGTAGGTTGGGAAAATTTTCTCCCATTTTGTAGGTTGCCTGTTCACTCTGATGGTAGTTTCTTTTGCTGGGGAGAAGCTCTTTAGTTTAATTAGATCCCATTTGTCAATTTTGACTTTTGTTGCCATTGCTTTTGGTGTTTTAGACATGAAGTCCTTGCCCACGCCTATGTCCTGAATGGTAATGCCTAGGTTTTCTTCTAGGGTTTTTATGGTTTTAGGTCTAACATGTAAGTCTTTAATCCATCTTGAATTAATTTTTGTATAAGGTGTAAGGA